>NW_026571095.1:14739362-14744362 GCF_026225935.1 Boleophthalmus pectinirostris
CCTAAACAGGTTAAGGCTGCAGTATGTTTATTTTGCTAAATATCTCTCCCCACTCTTCACATCCTTTTTATGCCTGTACATGTGCACTATGCAACTTTTTGGGTCGAGTGTTCACGACATCCCTGTTTCTATAGAGGTGTTGCTTGATTATGTTGAGTGGAATCTTCAACAGTGCGGTATTAAACTCATTAACAAGAGTGGCGTCCTCTCCATGAGTAAAGTTACACGTGTAAATTAAGGCAAAAAAGGAAGTGGTCGGACTGGTGTATGATGGCAGCAGTATCTGAAAAGAGGCTACGTGATCATGTCATATCAACAAAGGATTGGTATAAAAAAGGACAGGTAAATCATAGATGTAAGGAATCGAATAACAACTGCTGTTTATCTGACATTCTAAAACCACTATCTATTGTCTATCTTTCCCTCCCTTAAAGCTATTACTAATTTCCCCTGGCATTACACTGGACGTCTGCCCTTTTCAAACCACCACCAGCGTCACTTTTCCTCATACTTTCCATCCATAACCTGGCTCCCAAACCTCACTGCAGCTCCAGCCATCCAGAAAATCCACACACAGACATTGGGTGTTCTCTTACTAATTGGTACAAATGAGACTAGAGGGTAAATGTCATTGATGAAGACGCACAGAATCGTAGCAACCTGTGCGAGAAGGCATGAGGGGTTGTTAGGCGGCGTCACCATGGAGACGCTAGGAAAAGGTGGGCCTTGACAACCGAACGTGTCATTTCCCATCATCGCCTCAGTGCGCCGAGTGGAACCTAGGGACGAGGAATCAGTATGTGTGTCATCATAGCCAGCGGTGACACAAGTAAGAGTGATAGCTTTTCAATTCATCCAAGGTTGAAAGTGAAGTCACGAACACCGGAGTCCTTGGATTGGCACAGTGGGAACAAAGTGTACTTTTGATGAACTGTGATGATGTGCCCATTAAATTGGATGCCTGGAGCTCTGATAGACATGTTAGTAAACAGCAGCTGGGGTCCACTTGTCCAGGCTAGTCTTGAAAGAAGAAACTGTTATATCATTACAGGGCGTATATTGTGCTAAATTGACTCTTGTGAGCTTTGAACCATGTTAAATTGCTGTTAGCGCTCAGAGTTGTGTTTCGTTTCATTCATGCATGTTTGAGTAATCCTTTATTATTAATCTGTCTGCATTTCCATAGCTCAAAATACTCTGTTCCACCTTATGATGTCATGTAGTGGTAGTTTTCAAGTTAATAGATAAACTTTTGTTTAGTAGAGGTAATTCCAGGGCTGAAATTATTCAAATGATTCAAGTGAAGGTGGAAATGAGCCAGAGTAAGATTTTCTGGACCAACTGTAAGTAAATACAGAGCTGTAGGTGGAGATAGGGTGCAGGTGAAAACTGTTTTATTTATTTTATTTTTTTGAGCACTAAAATCTCAAATGTAAGGCAATGCAAGACAGATGTGGGGACTTGCAAGTCATGACTTAGACTCGAGCCAGACTTGAGTCACTATTTTTAGGACGTGAGACTTCACTTGATAAAATGGACTAAGACTTGGGACTCGACTTGGACTTGAAGGTGAGTGAGTTGGGACTTGACTCAGACTTGAGGCCAAGTATATTAAATCTGAATTGTTTAATATACTGACATTTTAAACACAATTTGTCTCAAAAGTCATATAAATTGCAAAAGTCAAAGCTTTATTTGGTACTTTGGTTTAAAGACTTGAAATGACTTGAAGCTCAAAGCAGACGACTTGGACTTTACTTGAACTTATTGGCTAGTGACTCGAGACTCGACTTGGACTTGCCTGTATTTGACTTGGGACTTGACTCGGACTTGAGGTCAAAAACTTGAGATTTACTTGAGACTTTCAAAACAAAAACTTGGTTCCACCTCTGATGCAAGATAATTCAAACACGTATGAATACAATGAATACATCTTTGAGTGTTAAGTTAGCAATGAGGGAACATCGTAATAACATGGTTAAAGCTCATAAAAGTTGGCTTTACGAGTTACTTTTAATCACTGATGAAGTTACATAACCAGAGGAGAGTCAGAGGGAAGTTACAAATTTGACGTGACAGATTTGCTTAGCGCCCTTGTCTCTGTGATAATGAGTTTTAGGAATGAGGTGGTGTTGATTTAAGATATTAAATGTGCAAATGAAATCTTAGGAGCGCAAAGCAACACAAGCATCCAGGGTTTATTAGCATTTACAATGGAATAGAAGACAGAGGTGAAGCCACTTAACCATGTGAGAGGTGAGGGGTGATGGTTTTGTAATTATAGTTGCCATGATTGGAGTAAATGATTGGAATGTTCAGTGTAGCCATTGATGCTGGCGTGCTCGCGTCAGTTAAAGGCATAATTGGGTTTGTGGCAATATTAGAAAGTAGCGTGTGACAAAAGACAGGTTTCATCATTAGCAGTAAGAGAAAGAAATGTTCTCTAAAGTCCACGTAAAGGCAAACTGTGATGGTGTAACATCTGAGTGGAGCTAAGAAAACTAAGAAACAAAATTTGTACTTGCACAATACTTGGTGGTTCAGCCATCACCTTACATAGTTTTTAGTTTTTTGAGGTATTCAGGCACAAGTATTGCTTCTACACTTCTCAAAACAATGAAAGGGTAAAATGTAGTTTGAACAGTATATTTAAATCCAGCATTCAAATGAAAATATAAAAAAAGCTTTAGCTAAGTTTCATGACCACGGCCCTTCCAATAGGTTTTCCCGACAACAATGGTTGAGAGATCGGTCAAATGGAGTGTACACGAGAAAAAGTAACATTTCACTAGATCAAAAATCTTTCAAAAATATACTTAAATGTTCAATGGGAGAAGACAGCATGCTATTCACTGTGACACTTTTTCTATTAAATGTAAATGAGATTTCTTTTTAACAAGATCAGACTTAGATGGTCCCATTTCTTTAGACTCAATCTAGTTTGTTGTTGTTGATTAGTATTTCACACTGGCTCACAAAGGCACAGTGGCAGTTGGAAAAGCTGTTGTGCTTCTTGCCAATTAGTCCACTTACATTGTTAGTGACAGGCTTTAATTGAGTAATGTGACCCAGGAAGTACAGACAATGAAACCGGCACTGAAGATCCTTAAAGTAATTACTATCATTTGCTCTTTGCTGCAAAAAACAACAGGGCCAAGGAGTATGTGGCTTGAAGTGAGAGTGTACCCTTGAGAGAATTCAGAAAGTTTGAGAGCACATCCCAACAGGGATTTGAGCAGTTTCGGGGCTTGTTTAGAATAGACTCCAAACATCTTAATCCTACAGCACTGAGCATTAATATCATTTATTTCCTCTTGTATATGATAAATATGGTATTGCTTGTTTTAACATCCAAATTTGACAGATTATTGTAATTAAAGGTGCACATCTTAACATTTCTACAGAATTGGAGGTTTCGCCAACTGCTTGTCTCCAAGGAGATGTTACTGCTTTGTATAAACTGTTCTACAACAGTACAGATTAAATCACAAAGGAGACTATAAAGATATTACAGTTCAGATCTGTGGAGAGTCGCCCCGATTCACAGAAGGAATTATTGTATTTTGGAGTAACTGAAAGACTTGTAATGAATAAATGCTAGATGGATATGTATAATGTCATACCAGGAAACATTCCAGCATCTCCATGGAGACAAAGTTGGGAGTGGACCCTCCACCAGAAAAGCTGCATAGTGCACCTTTAATGATCAATAAATAATTTTACTTATATAGTAGCAACCATGCAGTAGGTGTGACTCATGGATGGCAGTGATCATCCAGTAATTGAAAAAGTAGGATTTTAAAACCTGTTCATAAAAATTAAGCCTTAAGAAGAAGAACATGGGCTATGTGGAGTAAAGATGAATGCTGTATTTTTCTGAGATTCAAAAAAGTACCACACATATTCTCCATGTTGCTACAGACCACACCCTCTATGCACAGTTGCATAGTCTCAGACCTGATGTATGCCAGTTCAATGAGGCATTATTTGTATGCAATTCAACTGTTTCCATAGTGATGTAGCTCCCACTGATAGCAGGAAACAAGTGTGTTCTATTATGAAAGCTGTGGATGTAACCTTTAACTGATGGATAGCACAGCGCTGTTTTGCATCGGTGTGGGTTACTATACTGTCCCTCAAGGTGCGAGCTATTTTCTGAATGGAGCATTGTGATGTCATGGAATTATGCAGTGACCTCTGCCAAGTCACTCATCCTATTTTGCAATAAAGATTGAAATCATTATTTTATTTAATAATAGTTCATAAAAGTATAAACTATTAAGTAAGTAAAGTATAAACTAATAAACCTGTAGGTGACTTCTTTGTAAATAGAATTTCACTTGTGTTAAATGAAGCATAAAAGTGGGTGTGGTGTGATAGAAGGATCATAACATGGAAGTAGTGGATGCAATTAGACACTGAAAGAGGAAGAGAGCTTAAATGCATGAGCACTTACAGTCAGTGGGGGATCTTATTGAGGCTGGCGGAGGGATGTATGTACTTGATAGGATTTGTAGTGGAAAATGTCTTTCTTGTGTCACTTTCTACCTGATGTCAAGCTGCGCTCCCCTCCACTTTATCAGGTCGAGACCTTGTATTTCTTCACATCAGTCTATCATCGGCCCGAGTGCAGCAGACACAGACTTGTTTACCGTCTCTACCAATGAGAAAGAGAGGGTTGCTGAACTGCGACAGCAACTCCGTGGTGGTTTAAGCCTGTGAGTCATCGCTGGAGGTTTTTTAACTCTTCACTGCTCGTGATGGCAGGCTCAATATGGATAAAAAGCAGCGTTTGAGATGAAGAGATGCTGAATCTTGATACCTGAATGTTACCAGACATTAGAATTATTGGGTGTTTCCTGGATATAACAAGGAGAAAGGGGGGAAAGTAAACACACATTTCTGTTGTAAAACTGTGTTTCTTCTTTCTTCAGGGACAATTATTTTGAATGAATGTGATGATTTGCTTTAAAGCTTTTATACAGCAACAAAGTACATCT